>NW_003163325.1:590181-591623 GCF_000004985.1 Naegleria gruberi | reverse complement strand
AAGTTGCTACTTCCATTGGTAGTCAGAGTATACTCGCAGATCTGGCCATGGACGCTAGTAAACAAAGGGGAAGGAAAATACCTTCAATAGAAGTGAAAAAAACCATAGCAGAGGAGGAATTTAAAAAGAAGGATCTAAAGAATAATATTGAGGAAATTTTTGCCAAAAAGAAGGATGCCTTTGCAATTGAAATGAAAATGAAACGTCTCATAAGAAAGAAGGAGAAGAAACGACAAAAGTCTACGGTGACTGCATCAGTCAAGCTGAGAAAATCAGTGTCCTCCCCTCTAAAACCGAAGACATATCACTACCTTAATGAAATTCTGCAAGATTTCAATTACTTCAGAGTAAAGCCTCTGCCAATAGAGAAAAAACTAGCCCTAGTAGATGTACAACCACATGAAGTAGCTGCCCTTTCAACACCAGGAGAACTCGACTCATTGTTAAAGATGGCTGAATTATCCTATTCCAAAATTCACACCCAACTTTCTCAAATACCTGATGATGACCAAGTTGTAAGAGATAAGAGAACAACGTTTACCCTTCTCGCGGATCAACTAGAATCCATCAAAGATTTGACAGCCAAGACAAGAGAGTACTATAAAATTGCAAGTGAAAGAATACCTGATTATATGTACGAGTTTCTACCTGATAAGGAGCTGGATGAATTTGCTGAGGAAACAAAGAGAAATTCAATGGTTGTAAATAAGGAAGGAAAGGGCTACTCTTATCCTCATCCAATAGATAATTTCAATAAGAAAAAGGCAGCTGGAGTTGTTGGTTACTATAAGAGCGTTCTTCCAAAGAATGAGAAAAGAGGTACTAGGCCATCATCTGCTCCACCAACTAGGCAAAATCAATCCTCTGTAAAAAATACACCTAAGAATAAGGTTATCCCTAACAAAAAAGATATACCTAAAAAGAAGCAATTAAGAATACAGGTTGACCAAAAAGATTTCCAAACCATTGTCGAAGAAGAACTAGGTTCAAGCCCAAGTAGTTCCATAGCAAGTGCTGGTGAAAATAGGAGAACGACCATGATGAAGAGTACTCCTGGTACAGCTTCCAAATACTTTAATTTGGCAGATTCTGCAGATGAAGGCCAAATTGATCTACATCCAATGTATTAATAAAATATTGCTTAAAATTGTTAGATTGTTGTATTTGTAAAATTAGTTAACATTAAGGATGATTTTCTAAAACTATAATCTGTTAATCTCTAAAAACACCTATTGACACGTGTAACAATCCATGATCAACACCCACCAACGGTAAAGTGAAATTCTTGAAACAATTCAGAGAAAAATCTTTCCTAGTTAAATATACAACCGATTGACCCATAAAATCATCTGANAACATATCTCTATCCATCACTCTAAATACAATATCCACAGAAAGAAGCTCACTATCAGTCACTATAAATGAAAAACTTTCATCCCAAA